>NC_034180.2:55527960-55567960 GCF_002021735.2 Oncorhynchus kisutch
AGGGGAGGGGAAGGAGGGGAGAGAAGGAGGGTAAGGGAGGAGGGAGAGGAAGGAGGGGAGAGAGGGAAGGAAAGGGAGGAGGAGGAGACGGTAGAGGAGGGGAAGGAGGGGTGAGAGGGCGGGAGAGAGAGAGGAGTGGGAGGAGGGGAGAGAGGGGGGCAAAGTGACTGAGGGACAAGAGGGAGGGGAGAGAGGGGGGGCAAAGTGACTGAGGGACAGGAGGGAGGGGAGAGAGGGAGGGAAAAGGAGGAGGGAGAGAGGGAGGGAAAGGGAGGAGGGGGAGAAGAGAGGGGAGAGAGGGATGGAAAGGGAGGAGGGGGAGAAGAGAGGGGAGAGAGGGAGGGAAAGGGAGGAGGGAGAGGAGGGCAGAGAGGGAGGGAAAGGGAAGAGGGAGAGGAGGGAAAGGGAGGAGGGAGAGGAGAGAGGGAAGAGAGGGAGGAGGGAGAGGAGAGATAGCTCACTCAGGCAGGCGTGCGAACAAGCCTGACTAGCCCCTGTGTTTCTGTTGCATGCAGTAACATTATGAAAACTGTTAACTACACAATTAAGAGAAGCTTACTTTCAATATAAATTAATTGATCCAATAAAAAAGAATCATCTTTAAAAAGGCAATCTAGTCTCCAGTTCTGATTGTCCCAATTTCAATAAGCAAGTGGTAGGATATAACATCATCAAATGAGTGAAATCCCATAGCGAAAGTGTGAAGACTAGAACATGGCCTCCTGCCAACTGTCATCCTGTCAGTCTGTATAGCAGGTTCAACCATAGAGGTTCATCCTGTCAGTCTGTATAGCAGGTTCAACCGTAGAGGTTCATCCTGTCAGTCTGTATAGCAGGTTCAACCGTAGAGGATCATCCAGTCAGTCTGTACAGCAGGTTCAACCATAGAGGTTCATCCTGTCAGTCTGTATAGCAGGTTCAACCATAGAGGTTCATCCTGATCATCCAGTCAGTATGTATAGCAGGTTCAACCATAGAGGTTCATCCTGTCAGTCTGTATAGCAGGTTCAACCATAGAGGTTCATCCTGTCAGTCTGTATAGCAGGTTCAACCATAGAGGTTCATCCTGTCAGTCTGTATAGCAGGTTCAACCATAGAGGTTCATCCTGTCAGTCTGTATAGCATGTTCAACCATAGAGGTTCATCCTGTCAGTCTGTATAGCAGGTTCAACCATAGACGTTCATCCTGTCAGTCTGTATAGCAGGTTCAACCATAGAGGTTCATCCTGTCAGTCTGTATAGCAGGTTCAACCATAGAGGTTCATCCTGATCATCCTGTCAGTCTGTATAGCAGGTTCAACCATAGAGGTTCATCCTGATCATCCTGTCAGTCTGTATAGAAGGTTCAACCATAGAGGTTCATCCTGTCAGTCTGTATAGCAGGTTCAACCATAGAGGTTCATCCTGTCAGTCTGTATAGCAGGTTCAACCATAGAGGTTCATCCTGTCAGTCTGTACAGCAGGTTCAACCATAGAGGTTCATCCTGTCAGTCTGTATAGCAGGTTCAACCATAGAGGTTCATCCTGTCAGTCTGTATAGCAGGTTCAACCATAGAGGTTCATCCTGTCAGTCTGTATAGCAGGTTCAACCATAGAGGTTCATCCTGTCAGTCTGTATAGCAGGTTCAACCATAGAGGTTCATCCTGTCAGTCTGTATAGCAGGTTCAACCATAGAGGTTCATCCTGTCAGTCTGTATAGCAGGTTCAACCATAGAGGTTCATCCTGTCAGTCTGTATAGCAGGTTCAACCATAGAGGTTCATCCTGTCAGTCTGTATAGCAGGTTCAACCATAGAGGTTCATCCTGTCAGTCTGTATAGCAGGTTCAACCATAGAGGTTTCATCCGGTCAGTCTGTATAGCAGGTTCAACCATAGAGGTTCATCCTGTCAGTCTGTATAGCAGGTTCAACCATAGAGGTTCATCCTGTCAGTCTGTATAGCAGGTTCAACCGTAGAGGTTCATCCTGTCAGTCTGTATAGCAGGTTCAACCATAGAGGTTCATCCTGTCAGTCTGTACAGCAGGTTCAACCATAGAGGTTCATCCTGTCAGTCTGTATAGCAGGTTCAACCATAGAGGTTCATCCTGTCAGTCTGTATAGCAGGTTCAACCATAGACGTTCATCCTGTCAGTCTGTATAGCAGGTTCAACCATAGAGGTTCATCCTGTCAGTCTGTATAGCAGGTTCAACCATAGAGGTTCATCCTGTCAGTCTGTATAGCAGGTTCAACCATAGAGGTTCATCCTGATCATCCTGTCAGTCTGTATAGCAGGTTCAACCATAGAGGTTCATCCTGATCATCCTGTCAGTCTGTATAGCAGGTTCAACCATAGAGGTTCATCCTGTCAGTCTGTATAGCAGGTTCAACCATAGAGGTTCATCCTGTCAGTCTGTATAGCAGGTTCAACCATAGAGGTTCATCCTGTCAGTCTGTACAGCAGGTTCAACCATAGAGGTTCATCCTGTCAGTCTGTATAGCAGGTTCAACCATAGAGGTTCATCCTGTCAGTCTGTATAGCAGGTTCAACCATAGAGGTTCATCCTGTCAGTCTGTATAGCAGGTTCAACCATAGAGGTTCATCCTGTCAGTCTGTATAGCAGGTTCAACCATAGAGGTTCATCCTGTCAGTCTGTATAGCAGGTTCAACCATAGAGGTTCATCCTGTCAGTCTGTATAGCAGGTTCAACCATAGAGGTTCATCCTGTCAGTCTGTATAGCAGGTTCAACCATAGAGGTTCATCCTGTCAGTCTGTTATAGCAGGTTCAACCATAGACGTTCATCCTGTCAGTCTGTATAGCAGGTTCAACCATAGAGGTTCATCCTGTCAGTCTGTATAGCAGGTTCAACCATAGAGGTTCATCCTGTCAGTCTGTATAGCAGGTTCAACCATAGAGGTTCATCCTGATCATCCTGTCAGTCTGTATAGCAGGTTCAACCATAGAGGTTCATCCTGATCATCCTGTCAGTCTGTATAGCAGGTTCAACCATAGAGGTTCATCCTGTCAGTCTGTATAGCAGGTTCAACCATAGAGGTTCATCCTGTCAGTCTGTATAGCAGGTTCAACCATAGAGGTTCATCCTGTCAGTCTGTACAGCAGGTTCAACCATAGAGGTTCATCCTGTCAGTCTGTATAGCAGGTTCAACCATAGAGGTTCATCCTGTCAGTCTGTATAGCAGGTTCAACCATAGAGGTTCATCCTGTCAGTCTGTATAGCAGGTTCAACCATAGAGGTTCATCCTGTCAGTCTGTATAGCAGGTTCAACCATAGAGGTTCATCCTGTCAGTCTGTATAGCAGGTTCAACCATAGAGGTTCATCCTGTCAGTCTGTATAGCAGGTTCAACCATAGAGGTTCATCCTGTCAGTCTGTATAGCAGGTTCAACCATAGAGGTTCATCCTGTCAGTCTGTATAGCAGGTTCAACCATAGAGGTTCATCCTGTCAGTCTGTATAGCAGGTTCAACCATAGAGGTTCATCCTGTCAGTCTGTATAGCAGGTTCAACCATAGAGGTTCATCCTGTCAGTCTGTATAGCAGGTTCAACCGTAGAGGTTCATCCTGTCAGTCTGTATAGCAGGTTCAACCATAGAGGTTCATCCTGTCAGTCTGTACAGCAGGTTCAACCATAGACGTTCATCCTGTCAGTCTGTATAGCAGGTTCAACCATAGAGGTTCATCCTGTCAGTCTGTATAGCAGGTTCAACCATAGAGGTTCATCCTGTCAGTCTGTATAGCAGGTTCAACCATAGAGGTTCATCCTGTCAGTCTGTATAGCAGGTTCAACCATAGAGGTTCATCCTGTCAGTCTGTATAGCAGGTTCAACCATAGAGGTTCATCCTGTCAGTCTGTATAGCAGGTTCAACCATAGAGGTTCATCCTGTCAGTCTGTATAGCAGGTTCAACCATAGAGGTTCATCCTGTCAGTCTGTATAGCAGGTTCAACCATAGAGGTTCATCCTGTCAGTCTGTATAGCAGGTTCAACCATAGAGGTTCATCCTGTCAGTCTGTATAGCAGGTTCAACCATAGAGGTTCATCCTGTCAGTCTGTATAGCAGGTTCAACCATAGAGGTTCATCCTGTCAGTCTGTATAGCAGGTTCAACCATAGACGTTCATCCTGTCAGTCTGTATAGCAGGTTCAACCATAGAGGTTCATCCTGTCAGTCTGTATAGCAGGTTCAACCATAGAGGTTCATCCAGTCAGTCTGTATAGCAGGTTCAACCATAGAGGTTCATCCTGTCAGTCTGTATAGCAGGTTCAACCATAGAGGTTCATCCTGTCAGTCTGTATAGCAGGTTCAACCATAGAGGTTCATCCTGTCAGTCTGTATAGCAGGTTCAACCATAGAGGTTCATCCTGTCAGTCTGTATAGCAGGTTCAACCATAGAGGTTCATGCTGTCAGTCTGTAGAGCAGGTTCAACCATAGAGGTTCATCCTGTCAGTCTGTATAGCAGGTTCAACCATAGAGGTTCATCCTGTCAGTCTGTATAGCAGGTTCAACCATAGAGGTTCATCCTGTCAGTCTGTATAGCAGGTTCAACCATAGACGTTCATCCTGTCAGTCTGTATAGCAGGTTCAACCATAGAGGTTCATCCTGTCAGTCTGTATAGCAGGTTCAACCATAGAGGTTCATCCAGTCAGTCTGTATAGCAGGTTCAACCATAGAGGTTCATCCTGTCAGTCTGTATAGCAGGTTCAACCATAGAGGTTCATCCAGTCAGTCTGTATAGCAGGTTCAACCGTAGAGGTTCATCCTGTCAGTCTGTACAGCAGGTTCAACCATAGAGGTTCATCCTGTCAGTCTGTATAGCAGGTTCAACCATAGAGGTTCATCCTGTCAGTCTGTATAGCAGGTTCAACCATAGAGGTTCATCCTGTCAGTCTGTATAGCAGGTTCAACCATAGAGGTTCATCCTGTCAGTCTGTATAGCAGGTTCAACCATAGAGGTTCATCCTGTCAGTCTGTATAGCAGGTTCAACCATAGAGGTTCATCCTGTCAGTCTGTATAGCAGGTTCAACCATAGAGGTTCATCCAGTCAGTCTGTACAGCAGGTTCAACCATAGAGGTTCATCCTGTCAGTCTGTATAGCAGGTTCAACCATAGAGGTTCATCCTGTCAGTCTGTACAGCAGGTTCAACCATAGAGGTTCATCCTGTCAGTCTGTATAGCAGGTTCAACCATAGACGTTCATCCTGTCAGTCTGTATAGCAGGTTCAACCATAGAGGTTCATCATGTCAGTCTGTATAGCAGGTTCAACCATAGAGGTTCATCCTGTCAGTCTGTATAGCAGGTTCAACCATAGAGGTTCATCCTGACACTGAAGATGTTTTAATGAATCTGTTTTAATCCATTTCTCTGGCACTTTGACGTTAAGTCACCTCAACTGCCTTGTCTGGTATGATGCAGAAACTCAGAATGCCCTGGACCATTATAACCATACAATTACAATGAATTACAATCTATTTTCATTACAGTAATGAGGTGCTTTCAACAGGGCCAACTAACCTGTCATTAAGGTTATCAGTAATGAGGTGCTTTCAACAGGGCCAACTAACCTGTCATTAAGGTTATCAGTAATGAGGTGCTTTCAACAGGGCCAACTAACCTGTCATTAAGGTTATCAGTAATGAGGTGCTTTCAACAGGGCCAACTAACCTGTCATTAAGGATATCAGTAATGAGGTGCTTTCAACAGGGCCAACTAACCTGTCATTAAGGTTATCAGTAATGAGGTGCTTTCAACAGGGCCAACTAACCTGTCATTAAGGTTATCAGTAATGAGGTGCTTTCAACAGGGCCAACTAACCTGTCATTAAGGTAATCAGTAATGAGGTGCTTTCAACAGGGCCAACTAACCTGTCATTAAGGTTATCAGTAATGAGGTGCTTTCAACAGGGCCAACTAACCTGTCATTAAGGTTATCAGAAATGAGGTGCTTTCAACAGGGCCAACTAACCTGTCATTAAGGTTATCAGTAATGAGGTGCTTTCAACAGGGCCAACTAACCTGTCATTAAGGTTATTAATAATGAGGTGCTTTCAACAGGGCCAACTAACCTGTCATTAAGGTTATCAGTAATGAGGTGCTTTCAACAGGGCCAACTAACCTGTCATTAAGGTTATCAGTAATGAGGTGCTTTCAACAGGGCCAACTAACCTGTCATTAAGGTTATCAGTAATGAGGTGCTTTCAACAGGGCCAACTAACCTGTCATTAAGGATATTAGTAATACAGTGCCCTCGGAAATTATTCAGACCACTTGACTTTTTTCACATTTTGTTATATGGCAGCCCTATTCTAAAATTGATAAAAAATTATTTTCCCTCATCAATCTACACGCAATACCCCATAATTACAAAGCTAATGTATTAAAAATAAAAAACTGAAATAACACATTTACATAAGTATTCAGACCCTTTGCTATGCACTTTGTTGAAGCACCTTTGGCAGCGATTACAGCCTTGAGTCTTCTTGGATATGACGCTACAAGTTCTGCACACCTGTATATGTGGAGTTTCTCCCCATTCTTCTCTGCAGATCCTCTCAAGCTCTGTCAGGTTGGATGGGGAGTGCTACTGCACAGGTATTTTCAGGTCTCTCCAGAGATGTTCGATCGCTCAGGCTCCCGAGTGGAACAGCAGTCTAAGGCACTACATTACAGCGCTAAAGGTGTCACTACAGACCCTGGTTAGATTCCAGGTTCTTTCACAACCGACCGTGATTGGGAGTCCCATAGGGTGGCACACAAATGGTCCAGTGTAGTTAGGGTTTGGCTGGGGTAGGCCGTCATGGTAAATAAGAATTTGTTCTTAACTGACTTGCCTAGTTAAATAAAGGTTGAATAAAAAAGTACATTCAGAGACTTGTCCCGAAGCCACTCCTGCGTTGTCTTGGCTGTGCTTAGGGTCATTGTCCTGTTGGAAGGTGAACCTTCACCCCAGTCTGAGTGCTCTGGAGCAGGTTTTCATCAAGGATCTTTCTGTACTTTGCTCCCCATTTCATCTTTCTAACTAGTCCCCCATTCCCTGCCGCTTAAAAATATCTCCACATCTTGATGCTGCCGGGGCGGCAGGGTAGCCTAGTGGTTAGAGTGTTGGACTAGCAGCCGAAAGGTTGGAAGGTCAAATCCCCGAGCTGACAAGGTACAAATCTGTCGTTCTGCCCTTGAACAGGCAGTTAACCCAATCTTCCGTAGGCCAACATTGAAAATAAGAATTTGTTCTTAACTGACTTGCCTAGATAAATAAAGGTTAAAAAAATATATTTAAAAAATGCTACCACCACCATGCTTCACCGTAGGGATGGTGCCAGTTTTCCACCAAACGTGACACTTGGCATTCAGGCCAAAGAGTTCATTGGTTTCATCAGACCAGAGAGTCTATTTTTTTCAAGGGGTGGCTGAGGGGTGGCTTCCGCCTGGCCACTACCATAAAGACCCAATTGGTGGAGTTCTGCAGAGATGTTTGTCTTTCTGGAATGTTCTCCCATCTCCACAGAGGAAGTTTAGAGCTCTGTCAGAGTGACCATCAGGTTCTTGCTCACCTCCCTGACCAAGGCCCTTCTCCCCCGATTACTTAGTTTCACCAGGCAGCCAGCTCTAAGAAGAGTCTTGGTGGTTCCAAACTTCCAAGTAATAATGATAGAGGCCATTGTGTTCTTGGGGACCTTCAATGCTTCAGAAATGTTTTGGTACCCTTCTCCAGATGTGTGCCTCAACACAATCCTGTCTCGGAGGTCAATGGACAATTCCTTCGACCTCATGGCTTGTTTTTTTGCTCTGACATGCACTGTCAACTGTGGGACCTTCTATAGACAGGTGTGTCTCCGACAGCCTTTCCAAATCATGTCCAATCAATTTAATTTACCACAGGTGGACTCGAATTAAGTTGCACCTGAACTCAATTTCGAGTTTCATAGCAAACGGTCTGAATACTTATGTAAATAAGGTATTTCAGTATTTATTTGCTATACATTTGCAACAATTCCTAAAAATCTGTTTTGGTTTTGTCATTATGGGGTATAGTGTGTAGATTGATGATAGAAAAATGTTTTTAATTCATTAATGTAACAAAATGTGAAAACATTTGAGAGGTCTGAATCTTTTCCCAATGAACTGTATGCCCCTTGTCAATCAATCAAATTTGGATTGTCACATGCGATGAATACAACTGGTGTAGACTTCACCGTGAAATGCTTGCTTACGAGCTGTTCCCAACCACGCAGAATTAAACACATTCAATAGTAACGCAAGAGGAATAAAATACACACGAATGGAGCTACATACAGGAAGTACCAAATCAATGTGGAGCTATATACAGGAAGTAACAGATCAATGTGGAGCTATATACAGGAAGTAACAGATCAATGTGGAGCTACATACAGGAAGTACCAGATCAATGTGGAGCTATATACAGGAAGCACCAGATCAATGTGGAGCTATATACAGGGAGTACCAGTACCAGATCAATGTGGAGCTATGTACAGGAAGTACCTGATCAATGTGGAGCTACATACAGGAAGTACCAAATCAATGTGGAGCTATATACAGGAAGTACCAGATCAATGTGGAGCTACATACAGGAAGTACCAAATCAATGTGGAGCTATATACAGGAAGTACCAGATCAATGTGGAGCTACAAACAGGAAGTACCACATCAATGTGGAGCTATATACAGGAAGCACCAGATCAATGTGGAGCTATATACAGGGAGTACCAGTACCAGATCAATGTGGAGCTATATACAGGGAGCACCAGTACCAGATCAATGTGGAGCTATATACAGGGAGTACCAGTACCAGATCAATGTGGAGCTATATACAGGGAGTACCAGATCAATGTGGAGCTATATACAGGAAGTACCAGTACCAGATCAATGTGGAGCTATATACAGGAAGTACCAGTACCAGATCAATGTGGAGCTATAGACAGGGAGTACCAGTACCAGATCAATGTGGAGCTATATACAGGGAGTACCAGATCAATGTGGAGCTATATACAGGGAGTACCAGATTAATGTGGAGCTATATACAGGGAGTACCAGATCAATGTGGAGCTATATACAGGGAGTACCAGTACCTGATCAATGTGGAGCTATAAACAGGGAGTACCAGATCAATGTGGAGCTATATACAGGGAGTACCAGATTAATGTGGAGCTATATACAGGGAGTACCAGATCAATGTGGAGCTATATACAGGGAGTACCAGTACCTGATCAATGTGGAGCTATAAACAGGAAGTACCAGATCAATGTGGAGCTACATACAGGGAGTACCAGTACCAGATCAATGTGGAGCTATATACAGGGAGTACCAGATTAATGTGGAGCTATATACAGGGAGTACCAGATCAATGTGGAGCTATATACAGGGAGTACCAGTACCAGATCAATGTGGAGCTATATACAGGGAGTACCAGTACCAGATCAATGTGGAGCTATAGACAGGGAGTACCAGTACCAGATCAATGTGGAGCTATAGACAGGGAGTACCAGTACCAGATCAATGTGGAGCTATATAGAGGGAGTACCAGATCAATGTGGAGCTCTATACAGGGAGCACCAGTACCAGGTTAATGTGGAGCTATATACAGGGAGTACCAGTACCAGATCAATGTGCAAAGGTACGCGGTACTTGAGATAGATATGTACATGAAGACAGGGTAAAGTGACTCAGCATCAGGATAGATAATAATACGGAATTTCAGGTAGATACAGTTGAAGTCAGAAAATAACATACACTTAGGTTAGAATCATTAAAACTCATTTTTCAACCACTCCACAAATTTCTTGTTAACAAACTATGGTTTTGGCAAGTTGGTTAGGACATCCACTTTGTGCATGACACAAGTCATTTTTCCAACAATTGATTACAGACAGATGATTTCACTGTATCACAAACCCAGTTGGTCAGAAGTTTACATACACTAAGTTGACTGTGCCTTTAAACAGCCTGGAAAATTCCAGAAAATTGTCATGGCTTTAGAAGCTTCCGATACGCTAATTGACATTATGTGAGTCAATTGGAGGTGAACCTGTGGATGTATCAGTCAAGAACTCAGAAAGAAAATTGTAGACCCCCACAAGTCTGGTTCATCCTTGGGAGCAATTTCCAAATGCCTGAAGGTACCAAGTTCATCTATCTGTACAGTCGTGGCCAAAAGTTTTGAGAATGACACAAATTTTAATTTCCACAAAATGTGCTCAGTGTCTTTAGATATGTTTGTCAGATGTTACTATGGAATACTGAAGTACAATTACAAGCATTTCATAAGTGTCAAAGGCTTTTATTGACAATTACATGAAGTTGATGTAAAGAGTCAATATTTGTAGTGTTGACCCTTCTTTTTCAAGACCTCTGCAATCCGCCCTGGCATGCTGTCAATTAACTTCTGATGGCAGCCCATTCTTGCATAATCAATGTCCACCCACCTCTTGAGGATTGACCACAAGTTCTCAATGGGATTAAGGTCTGGGGAGTTTCCTGGCCATGGACCCAAAATATTGATGTTTTGTTCCCCGAGCCATTTAGTTATCACTTTTGCCTCCAGCATGAAGGTGCTCCATCATGCTGGAAAAGGCATTGTTTGTCACCAAACTGTTCCTGGATGGTTGGGAGAAGTTGCTCTTGAGGGATGTGTCGGTACCATTCTTTATTCATGGCTGTGTTATTAGGCAAAATTGTGAGTGAGCCCACACCCTTGGCTGAGAAGCAACCCCACACATGAATGGTCTCAGGATGCTTTACTGTTGGCATGACACAGGACTGATGGTAGAGCTCACCTGGTCTTCTCCGGACAAGCTTTTTTCCGGATGCCCCAAACAATCAGAAAGGGGATTCATCAGAGAAAATGACTTTACCCCAGTCCTCAGCAGTCCAATCCCTGTACCTTTTGCAGAATATCAGTCTGTCCCTGATGTTTTTCCTGGATAGAAGTGGCTTCTTTGCTGCGTGAAGCCCTTTTTGTGCAAAGCAATGATGACGGCACATGTTTACTTACAGGTAAACATGGTTGACAGAGGAAGAACAATGATTCCAAGCACCACCCTCCTTTTGAAGCTTCCAGTCTGTTATTCAAACTCAATCGGGGTGGCAGTGTAGCCTAGTGGTTAGAGCATTGGACTAGTAACTGAAAGGTTGCATCCCCGAGCTGACAAGGTACAAAATCTGTCGTTCTGCCCTTGAACAGGCAGTTAACCCACTGTTCCTAGGCCGTCATTGAAAATAAGAATTTGTTCTTAACTGACTTACCTAGTAAAATAAAGGTAAAAAAAAATAAAAAATCAGCATGACAGAGTGATCTCCAGCCTTGTCCTCATCAACACTCAAATCAAATCAAATCAAATGTATTTATATAGCCCTTCGTACATCAGCTGATATCTCAAAGTGCTGTACAGAAACCCAGCCTAAAACCCCAAACAGCAAGCAATGCAGGTGTAGAAGCACGGTGGCTAGGAAAAACTCCCTAGAAAGGCCAAACCCTAGGAAGAAACCTATAGAGGAACCAGGCTATGTGGGGTGGCCAGTCCTCTTCTGGCTGTGCCGGGTGGAGATTATAACAGAACATGGCCAAGATGTTCAAATGTTCATAAATGACCAGCATGGTCGAATAATAATAAGGCAGAACAGTTGAAACTGGAGCAGCAGCACGGTCAGATGGACTGGGGACAGCAAGGAGTCATCATGTCAGGGAGTCCTGGGGCATGGTCCTAGGTCTCAGGTCCTCCGAGAGCGAGAAAAAAAGAGAGAATTAGAGAGAGCATATGTGGGGTGGCCAGTCCTCTTCTGGCTGTGCCGGGTGGAGATTATAACAGAACATGGCCAAGATGTTCAAATGTTCATAAATGACCAGCATGGTCGTATAATAATAAGGCAGAACAGTTGAAACTGGAGCAGCAGCACGGTCAGATGGACTGGGGACAGCAAGGAGTCATCATGTCAGGGAGTCCTGGGGCATGGTCCTAGGGCTCAGGTCCTCCGAGAGCGAGAAAAAAAGAGAGAATTAGAGAGAGCATATGTGGGGTGGCCAGTCCTCTTCTGGCTGTGCCGGGTGGAGATTATAACAGAACATGGCCAAGATGTTCAAATGTTCATAAATGACCAGCATGGTCGTATAATAATAAGGCAGAACAGTTGAAACTGGAGCAGCAGCACGGCCAGGTGGACTGGGGACAGCAAGGAGTCATCATGTCAGGTAATCCTGGGGCATGGTCCTAGGGCTCAGGTCCTCCGAGAGAGAGAAAGAAAGAGAGAAGGAGAGAATTAGAGAACGCACACTTAGATTCACACAGGACACCGAATAGGACAGGAGAAGTACTCCAGATATAACAAACTGACCCTAGCCCCCCCGACACATAAACTACTGCAGCATAAATACTGGAGGCTGAGACAGGAGGTGTCAGGAGACACTGTGGACCCATCCGAGGACACCCCCGGACAGGGCCAAACAGGAAGGATATAACCCCACCCACTTTGCCAAAGCACAGCCCCCACACCACTAGAGGGATATCTTCAACCACCAACTTACCATCCTGAGACAGGGCCGAGTATAGCCCACAAAGATCTCCACCATGGCACAACCCAAGGGGGGGTGCCAACCCAGACAGGATGACCACATCAGTGAATCAACCCACTCAGGTGATGCACCCCTTCCAGGGACGGCATGAGAGAGCCCCAGTAAGCCAGTGACTCAGCCCCTGTAATAGGGTTAGAGCACACCTGTGTTAACGAGATAATCACTGACATGATATCAGCTGGTCCTTTTGTGGCAGGGCTGAAATGCGGTGGAATTTTTTCAGTTCATTTGCATGGCAAAGAAGGACTGCAATTCATCTGATCACTCTTCATAACAATCCGGATTATATGCATATTGCCATCATACAAACTGAGGCAGCAGACCTTGTGAAAATTTATATTTGTGTCATTCTCAAAACTTTTGGCAACGACTGTACAAACAATAGTACGCAAGAGTAATAACCATGGCAACACGCAGCCGTCATATCGCTCAGGAAGGAGTTGCGTTCTGTCTCCTAGAGATGAACGTACATTGGTGTGAAAAGTGCAAATCAATCCCAGAACAACAGAAAAGGACCTTGTGTAGATGCTGGAATGAAACAGGTACAAAAGTATCTATGTCCACAGTAAAACGAGTCCTATATCAACATGACCTGAAAGGCCGCTCAGCAAGGAAGAAGCCACTGCTCCAAAACCACCATAAAAAATCAAGACTACGCACATGGGACAAAGGTTGTACTTTTTGGAGAAATGTCCTCTGGTCTGATGAAACAAAAATAGAACTGTTTGGCCATAATGACCATCGTTATGTTTGGAGGAAAAAAGGGGGAAGCTTGCAAGCCGAAGAACACCATCCCAACCGTGAAGCACGGGGGTGGTAGCATCATGTTGTGGGGGTGGCAGCATCATGTTGTGGGGGTGCTTTGCTGCAGGAGGGACTGAAGCACTTCAGAAAATAGATGGCATCATGAGGCAGGAAAATTATGTGGATATATTGAAGCAACATCTCAAGACATTAGTCAGGAAGTTAAAGCTTGGTAGCAAATGGGTCTTCCAAATGGACAATGACCCCAAGCATACTTCCAAAGTTGTGGCAAAATGGCTTAACGACAACAAAGTCAAGGTATTGGAGTGGCCATCACAAAGCCCTGACCTCATTCCTATAGAACATTTGTGGGCAGAACTGAAAAAGCATGTGTGAGCAAGGAGGCCTACACAGCTGACTCAGTTACACCAGCTCTGTCAGGAGGAATGGGCCAAAATTCATCCAATTTATTGTGGGAAGCTTGTGGAAGGCTACCCGAAACCTTTGACCCAAGTTAAACAATTTAAAGGCAGTGCTACCAAATACTAATTGAGTGTATGTAAACTCTGATCCACTGGGAATGTGATGACTGAAATACAAGTTGAAATAAATCATTCTCTCTACTATTATTCTGACATTTCACATTCTTAAAATAAAGTGGTGATCCTAACGGACCTAAGACAGGGAATGTTTACTAGGATTAAATGTCAGGAATTGTTTGAATATATTTGGCTAAGGTGTATGTTAACTTTCGACTTCAAATATATCCAAAGCTTTGCCTGACAGGGAGGAATATCTCCTGTAGCAATATCCTGTAAAATACTGTAGAAATAAATAAACCTATTGTAGGTGGTTCTTACACAGTAAAGAATCAGGAATATCTCATGTAGTGTAATTCCAAGGTATTTGTGTTATAATTCTGTAATCCTGTTACCAAAGCACTATAAAAAACACAGGAGGACATCAGAATATAAAACATGCTCCCATGATCCTCTGCTTTCTGCATCATGTATTTATTAGCTTGTTATGTTCTAATGGTTTCATTAAATGTTCACCAGCCCCTGTCATAACACTAAAGTATGAACTACTAAAGCCTTCAGTCTCTTGAAGGGATTTCTGGCATTTCTACTTAAAAAACAAACAAACAAGAAACAATAAATATATAAGGATCCCTATATAGGGACCAACCGCTCTCTTTTCAGGAAGCATCTACTGCAACACTTCCCATTTTAGTTTCCTGATTATTTGAGCTAATCCTGAGTTTCATTAGAATCATCTGTAACTCCTAGAGTAATTTACAACACCCTTCTCTCTTATCATAGCCTAATCTTATATTCCTGTTCAATCCTCTTCCATATCCTCTGCTAGGGGATTATCACGCCACAATACCGTTATCAAAAGAAATGCCTTGAATTCTGGGAAACCTGACAGAGACACATTTCAGAGACTTTTAAGCTCACCCATTAACCCTTCAGACACCTGAAGCTCGGGACCTTAGGAACAACATGTTCCTAACTTGGCCTTTGGGTACTCTTGTTCCTCTGCCTACCAAGATGGTAGCAGCAGCCCATCAAGATAATGTTGGTCCAAGAAATGAGCAGTATTTGTAATGGTGGTTATCCCCGTACAAGACTCTAGATCAACATCAACTGCTCTAAGCCTTAGGATAACCTAGTAACATGGAAGTCCTCCAGGGAGGAAGATGAGGATGGTCCTTCTCACATTCTCCTGTTCCTCTGCCTGCCTAGCCAGATAGCAGCAGCTAATCAACCTAGGCTAGTCTAATGCCTCAGGCCGGTATTGGTAATGGTGGCAGCCCCATGTCTCAGAGCAGGCCTGTATGTGATAGTAGTATACAGCCTGTCACATCAAGGCTTGGCCATCCATAGAGCCTGGATGAGTGAGGGGTATTCTGGATGACAGCAGCAGGAGATGAATGAATCAACCAGCTGCCAGAGACATCACCATGACATCCCCCTGCACCCCAAATTGCACCCTTTCCCCTTCATAGTGCTCTACCCTTTGACCAAGCCCCAATGGGTGCCGTTTGGAACACACCCCAGGACATCATCACACCAGGAGATTTGACCACTTCCTGGATTGGTTTCCACTAGAAAGACATATTATTTAAACTTATTCATGATTTTATAAAAACCACGGGTGAGGTTAATTTACTAGTATAAACTTCCATGAATAGAATACACACGTTCATACCACACACAGACAGACACCAGAACAATGTCAACAAGTATGGCTACACTTCAAGACAAAGGCAAACATATCGGATGTTTTCACCTGAACAGCTTTTCCCCTTAAAGGAAGCATTCCTCTGCGCTCTCCAGTTTATACAAGAGAGAACGATGCTCTGTAAAAAAAAGCACCGCAGCAAGAAGCACAAGCATTACCAAGCCAATCTGCATTGCTTCCAGATAAAATATCTACACGGAGCAGGGTTCATCAACTGATCTACACGGAGCAGGGTTCATCAACTGATCTACACGGAGCAGGGTTCATCAACTGATCTACACGGAGCAGGGTTCATCAACTGATCTACACGGAGCAGGGTTCATCAACTGATCTACACGGAGCAGGGTTCATCAACTGATCTACACGGAGCAGGGTTCATCAACTGATCTACACGGAGCAGGGTTCATCAACTGATCTACACGGAGCAGGGTTCATCAACTGATCTACACGGAGCAGGGTTCATCAACTGATCTACACGGAGCAGGGTTCATCAACTGATCT
This sequence comes from Oncorhynchus kisutch, assembly GCF_002021735.2. NCBI lineage: Eukaryota > Metazoa > Chordata > Actinopteri > Salmoniformes > Salmonidae > Oncorhynchus > Oncorhynchus kisutch. The sequence continues at coordinate 55,544,036 of NC_034180.2, forward strand.
ACACGGAGCAGGGTTCATCAACTGATCTACACGGAGCAGGGTTCATCATCTGATCTACACGGAGCAGGGTTCATCAACTGATCTACACGGAGCAGGGTTCATCAACTGATCTACACGGAGCAGGGTTCATCAACTGATCTACACAGAGCAGGGTTCATCAACTGATCTACACGGAGCAGGGTTCATCAACTGATCTACACGGAGCAGGGTTCATCAACTGATCTACACGGAGCAGGGTTCATCAACTGATCTACACGGAGCAGGGTTCATCAACTGATCTACACGGAGCAGGGTTCATCAACTGATCTACACGGAGCAGGGTTCATCAACTGATCTACACAGAGCAGGGTTCATCAACTGATCTACACGGAGCAGGGTTCATCAACTGATCTACACAGAGCAGGGTTCATCAACTGATCTACACGGAGCAGGGTTCATCAACTGATCTACACGGAGCAGGGTTCATCAACTGATCTACACGGAGCAGGGTTCATCAACTGATCTACACAGAGCGGGGTTCATCAACTGATCTACACAGAGCGGGGTTCATCAACTGATCTACACGGAGCAGGGTTCATCAACTGATCTACACGGAGCAGGGTTCATCAACTGATCTACACGGAGCAGGGTTCATCAACTGATCTACACGGAGCAGGGTTCATCAACTGATCTACACGGAGCAGGGTTCATCAACTGATCTACACAGAGCAGGGTTCATAATCTGATCTACACAGAGCAGGGTTCATCAACTGATCTACACGGAGCAGGGTTCATCATCTGATCTACACAGAGCAGGGTTCATCAACTGATCTACACGGAGCAGGGTTCATCAACTGATCTACACGGAGCAGGGTTCATCAACTGATCTACACAGAGCAGGGTTCATAATCTGATCTACACAGAGCAGGGTTCATAATCTGATCTACACAGAGCAGGGTTCATCAACTGATCTACACGGAGCAGGGTTCATCATCTGATCTACACAGAGCAGGGTTCATCAACTGATCTACACGGAGCAGGGTTCATCATCTGATCTACACAGAGCAGGGTTCATCAACTGATCTACACGGAGCAGGGTTCATCAACTGATCTACACAGAGCAGGGTTCATAATCTGATCTACACAGAGCAGGGTTCATCAACTGATCTACACGGAGCAGGGTTCATCAACTGATCTACACGGAGCAGGGTTCATCAACTGATCTACACAGAGCAGGGTTCATCAACTGATCTACACGGAGCAGGGTTCATCAACTGATCTACACGGAGCAGGGTTCATCAACTGATCTACACGGAGCAGGGTTCATCAACTGATCTACACGGAGCAGGGTTCATCAACTGATCTACACGGAGCAGGGTTCATCATCTGATCTACACGGAGCAGGGTTCATCAACTGATCTACACGGAGCAGGGTTCATCAACTGATCTACACGGAGCAGGGTTCATCAACTGATCTACACGGAGCAGGGTTCATCAACTGATCTACACGGAGCAGGGTTCATCAACTGATCTACACGGAGCAGGGTTCATCAACTGATCTACACAGAGCAGGGTTCATCAACTGATCTACACGGAGCAGGGTTCATCAACTGATCTACACGGAGCAGGGTTCATCAACTGATCTACACGGAGCAGGGTTCATCAACTGATCTACACGGAGCAGGGTTCATCAACTGATCTACACGGAGCAGGGTTCATCAACTGATCTACACGGAGCAGGGTTCATCAACTGATCTACACGGAGCAGGGTTCATCAACTGATCTACACGGAGCAGGGTTCATCAACTGATCTACATGGAGCAGGGTTCATCAACTGATCTACACGGAGCAGGGTTCATCAACTGATCTACACGGAGCAGGGTTCATCAACTGATCTACACGGAGCAGGGTTCATCAACTGATCTACACGGAGCAGGGTTCATCAACTGATCTACACGGAGCAGGGTTCATCAACTGATCTACACGGAGCAGGGTTCATCAACTGATCTACACAGAGCAGGGTTCATCAACTGATCTACACGGAGCAGGGTTCATCAACTGATCTACACAGAGCAGGGTTCATCAACTGATCTACACGGAGCAGGGTTCATCAACTGATCTACACGGAGCAGGGTTCATCAACTGATCTACACGGAGCAGGGTTCATCAACTGATCTACACAGAGCAGGGTTCATCAACTGATCTACACAGAGCGGGGTTCATCAACTGATCTACACGGAGCAGGGTTCATCAACTGATCTACACAGAGCAGGGTTCATCAACTGATCTACACGGAGCAGGGTTCATCAACTGATCTACACGGAGCAGGGTTCATCAACTGATCTACACGGAGCAGGGTTCATCAACTGATCTACACAGAGCAGGGTTCATCAACTGATCTACACAGAGCAGGGTTCATCAACTGATCTACACGGAGCAGGGTTCATCAACTGATCTACACAGAGCAGGGTTCATCAACTGATCTACACAGAGCAGGGTTCATCAACTGATCTACACGGAGCAGGGTTCATCAACTGATCTACACGGAGCAGGGTTCATCAACTGATCTACACAGAGCAGGGTTCATCAACTGATCTACACAGAGCAGGGTTCATCAACTGATCTACACAGAGCAGGGTTCATCAACTGATCTACACGGAGCAGGGTTCATCAACTGATCTACACGGAGCAGGGTTCATCAACTGATCTACACAGAGCAGGGTTCATAATCTGATCTACACAGAGCAGGGTTCATCATCTGATCTACACGGAGCAGGGTTCATCATCTGATCTACACAGAGCAGGGTTCATCAACTGATCTACACGGAGCAGGGTTCATCAACTGATCTACACGGAGCAGGGTTCATCAACTGATCTACACGGAGCAGGGTTCATCAACTGATCTACACGGAGCAGGGTTCATCAACTGATCTACACGGAGCAGGGTTCATCAACTGATCTACACGGAGCAGGGTTCATCAACTGATCTACACGGAGCAGGGTTCATCAACTGATCTACACGGAGCAGGGTTCATCAACTGATCTACACGGAGCAGGGTTCATCAACTGATCTACACGGAGCAGGGTTCATCAACTGATCTACACGGAGCAGGGTTCATCAACTGATCTACACGGAGCAGGGTTCATCAACTGATCTACACAGAGCAGGGTTCATAATCTGATCTACACAGAGCAGGGTTCATCAACTGATCTACACGGAGCAGGGTTCATCATCTGATCTACACAGAGCAGGGTTCATCAAATGATCTACACGGAGCAGGGTTCATCAACTGATCTACACGGAGCAGGGTTCATCAACTGATCTACACAGAGCAGGGTTCATAATCTGATCTACACAGAGCAGGGTTCATAATCTGATCTACACAGAGCAGGGTTCATCAACTGATCTACACGGAGCAGGGTTCATCATCTGATCTACACAGAGCAGGGTTCATCAACTGATCTACACGGAGCAGGGTTCATCATCTGATCTACACAGAGCAGGGTTCATCAACTGATCTACACGGAGCAGGGTTCATCAACTGATCTACACAGAGCAGGGTTCATAATCTGATCTACACAGAGCAGGGTTCATCAACTGATCTACACGGAGCAGGGTTCATCATCTGATCTACACAGAGCAGGGTTCATCAACTGATCTACACAGAGCAGGGTTCATCATCTGATCTACACAGAGCAGGGTTCATCATCTGATCTACACAGAGCAGGGTTCATCATCTGATCTACACAGAGCAGGGTTCATCAACTGATCTACACGGAGCAGGGTTCATAATCTGATCTACACAGAGCAGGGTTCATAATCTGATCTACACAGAGCAGGGTTCATCATCTGATCTACACAGAGCAGGGTTCATCAACTGATCTACACAGAGCAGGGTTCATCAACTGATCTACACAGAGGGTTAGAATAGAAAAATACTGTTAAGTTAGTAAATATAATGCCAATTAGATATACACTAAACAAAGTATATAACAAACTGCTCAACAAACAAGTTGTTCAATCACATCAATGTATATCCTGAATGACACCCTATTCCATATATAGTGCACTACTTCTGTATTAGGGCTCTTATAGAGCTCTGTTCAAAAGGAGTGCCCTATAATGGGAATAGGGTGCCATTTTGGGACGCAGCCCATGGATTCTTCTGGTTCAGTACCAGCAACAGTTCTCCCAACTGAACTTCACTTAAACCATTACAGCTGTCAAATCCCCTGAATGGGTAACGTTTTCATTCTTTGTCAATTTTGTTCAAATCCTTTTTTTTCTCCAGATGCATGACCAATCTGGAATTAACAGCCTTCATGAAAGTCATGGCTTCCTGACAAAATGTTATTATAATTTTAACTAGCTATGATGTTTGAATTTTAAATGGTTAAACCCTGGAATAATTGTTGAGTCATCATAGACAAAATGTCTGTTCGTTTTCAGATCCTGTCATAGATCCTACTTTATGAATGTAGACAGGGGGTTGGTCTGCGAGTATTACTGTATTTCTGCCCTCAACATGGAAGGACCACAACACATATCTCTCTGTCTCTGTCTCTGTCTCTGTCTCTGTCTCTGTCTCTCGCTCTCTCTCTCTCTCTCTCTCTCTCTGTCTCTCTCTCTCTCTCTCTCTCTCTCTCTCTCTCTCTCAATCCTTCTGTAACTCAATTAGGCCATGGAGAATAACTAGGCAGGAGATTTGCATAATTGATGAAGTGCCGTCAGGATATTCCTCGTTAGGGAGAGACTGCTATTACACTTTATTAAGCTCACGACCTGGGCCTTTGTGGGCCAGATAACATTGAAACATACTCACAGGCACACACACTCACACTATTTTGTTCTATGAGTCTGGGTTGATGTAGTGATTCAGTTGAAGTTTAGGCTTAAATATCAAATGCCTGACTGTTTTGTTGTATTGTCTGTATGTTTTTAGGGGTGGGGCCCAGGGGCTATGTGACTAGGGGATGTTATAGTGGTTGGCCCAGGGGCCAATGGGATGTTATAGGGGGTGGCCCAGGGGCTATGTGACTAGGGGATGTTATAGGGGGTGGCCCAGGGGCCAATGGGATGTTATAGAGGGTGGCCCAGGGGCTATGTGACTAGGGGATGTTATAGTGGTTGGCCCAGGGGCCAATGGGATGTTATAGGGGGTGGCCCAGGGGCTATGTGACTAGGGGATGTTATAGGGGGTGGCCCAGGGGCCAATGGGATGTTATAGGGGGTGGCCCAGGGGCTATGTGACTAGGGGATGTTATAGGGGGTGGCCCAGGGGCCAATGGGATGTTATAGAGGGTGGCCCAGGGGCTATGTGACTAGGGGATGTTATAGTGGTTGGCCCAGGGGCCAATGGGATGTTATAGGGGGTGGCCCAGGGGCTATGTGACTAGGGGATGTTATAGTGGTTGGCCCAGGGGCCAATGGGATGTTATAGGGGGTGGCCCAGGGGCTATGTGACTAGGGGATGTTATAGGGGGTGGCCCAGGGGCCAATGGGATGTTATAGAGGGTGGCCCAGGGGCTATGTGACTAGGGGATGTTATAGGGGGTGGCCCAGGGGCTATGTGACTAGGGGATGTTATAGGGGGTGGCCCAGGGGCCAATGGGATGTTATAGAGGGTGGCCCAGGGGCTATGTGACTAGGGGATGTTATAGGGGGTGGCCCAGGGGCTATGTGACTAGGGGATGTTATAGGGGTGGGGCCCAGGGGCTATGTGACTAGGGGATGTTATAGTGGGTGGCCCAGGGGCCAATGGGATGTTATAGGGGGTGGCCCAGGGGCTATGTGACTAGGGGATGTTATAGGGGGTGGCCCAGGGGCTATGTGACTAGGGGATGTTATAGTGGTTGGCCCAGGGGCTATGTGACTAGGGGATGTTATAGGGGGTGGCCCAGGGGCTATGTGACTAGGGGATGTTATAGGGGGTGGCCCAGGGGCTATGTGACTAGGGGATGTTATAGGGGGTGGCCCAGGGGCTATGTGACTAGGGGATGTTATAGGGGGGGCCCAGGGGCTATGTGACTAGGGGATGTTATAGTGGTTGGCCCAGGGGCCAATGGGATGTTATAGGGGGTGGCCCAGGGGCTATGTGACTAGGGGATGTTATAGTGGTTGGCCCAGGGGCTATGTGACTAGGGATGTTATAGTGGTTGGCCCAGGGGCTATGTGACTAGGGGATGTTATAGTGGTTGGCCCAGGGGCTATGTGACTAGGGGATGTTATAGTGGTTGGCCCAGGGGCTATGTGACTAGGGGATGTTATAGTGGTTGGCCCAGGGGCCAATGGGATGTTATAGGGGGTGGCCCAGGGGCTATGTGACTAGGGGATGTTATAGTGGTTGGCCCAGGGGCCAATGGGATGTTATAGGGGGTGGCCCAGGGGCTATGTGACTAGGGGATGTTATAGTGGGTGGCCCAGGGGCTATGTGACTAGGGGATGTTATAGTGGGTGGCCCAGGGGCCAATGGGATGTTATAGAGGGTGGCCCAGGGGCTATGTGACTAGGGGATGTTATAGTGGTTGGCCCAGGGGCCAATGGGATGTTATAGGGGGTGGCCCAGGGGCAATGTGACTAGGGGATGTTATAGTGGGTGGCCCAGGGGCAATGTGACTAGGGGATTTTATAGGGGGTGGCCCAGGGGCTATGTGACTAGGGGATGTTATAGTGGGTGGCCCAGGGGCCAATGGGATGTTATAGAGGGTGGCCCAAGGGCTATGTGACTAGGGGATGTTATAGGGGGTGGCCCAGGGGCCAATGGGATGTTATAGAGGGTGGCCCAGGGGCTATGTGACTAGGGGATGTTATAGTGGTTGGCCCAGGGGCCAATGGGATGTTATAGGGGGTGGCCCAGGGGCCAATGGGATGTTATAGAGGGTGGCCCAGGGGCTATGTGACTAGGGGATGTTATAGTGGGTGGCCCAGGGGCCAATGGGATGTTATAGAGGGTGGCCCAGGGGCAATGTGACTAGGGGATGTTATAGTGGGTGGCCCAGGGGCAATGTGACTAGGGGATGTTATAGAGGGTGGCCCAGGGGCTATGTGACTAGGGGATGTTATAGTGGGTGGCCCAGGGGCCAATGGGATGTTATAGAGGGTGGCCCAGGGGCAATGTGACTAGGGGATGTTATAGAGGGTGGCCCAGGGGCTATGTGACTAGGGGATGTTATAGTGGGTGGCCCAGGGGCTATGTGACTAGGGGATGTTATAGTGGGTGGCCCAGGGGCTATGTGACTAGGGGATGTTATAGGGGGTGGCCCAGGGGCCAATGGGATGTTATAGAGGGTGGCCCAGGGGCTCTGTGACTAGGGGATGTTATAGTGGTTGGCCCAGGGGCCAATGGGATGTTATAGGGGGTGGCCCAGGGGCCAATGGGATGTTATAGAGGGTGGCCCAGGGGCTATGTGACTAGGGGATGTTATAGTGGGTGGCCCAGGGGCCAATGGGATGTTATAGAGGGTGGCCCAGGGGCTATGTGACTAGGGGATGTTATAGGGGGTGGCCCAGGGGCTATGTGACTAGGGGATGTTATAGTGGGTAGCCCAGGGGCCAATGGGATGTTATAGAGGGTGGCCCAGGGGCTATGTGACTAGGGGATGTTATAGGGGGTGGCCCAGAGGCTATGTGACTAGGGGATGTTATAGTGGGTGGCCCAGGGGCCAATGGGATGTTATAGAGGGTGGCCCAGGGGCTATGTGACTAGGGGATGTTATAGGGGGTGGCCCAGGGGCTATGTGACTAGGGGATGTTATAGGGGGTGGCCCAGGGGCCAATGGGATGTTATAGAGGGTGGCCCAGGGGCTATGTGACTAGGGGATGTTATAGGGGGTGGCCCAGGGGCTATGTGACTAGGGGATGTTATAGGGGGTGGCCCAGGGGCTATGTGACTAGGGGATGTTATAGTGGGTGGCCCAGGGGCCAATGGGATGTTATAGAGGGTGGCCCAGGGGCAATGTGACTAGGGGATGTTATAGAGGGTGGCCCAGGGGCAATGTGACTAGGGGATGTTATAGTGGGTGGCCCAGGGGCTATGTGACTAGGGGATGTTATAGGGGGTGGCCCAGGGGCTATGTGACTAGGGGATGTTATAGGGGGTGGCCCAGGGGCTATGTGACTAGGGGATGTTATAGGGGGTGGCCCAGGGGCTATGTGACTAGGGGATGTTATAGAGGGTGGCCCAGGGGCTATGTGACTAGGGGATGTTATAGGGGGTGGCCCAGGGGCTATGTGACTAGGGGATGTTATAGGGGGTGGCCCAGGGGCTATGTGACTAGGGGATGTTATAGAGGGTGGCCCAGGGGCTATGTGACTAGGGGATGTTATAGGGGGTGGCCCAGGGGCTATGTGACTAGGGGTTGTTATAGGGGGTGGCCCAGGGGCTATGTGACTAGGGGATGTTATAGAGGGTGGCCCAGGGGCTATGTGACAAGGGGATGTTATAGGGGGTGGCCCAGGGGCTATGTGACTAGGGGATGTTATAGGGGGTGGCCCAGGGGCTATGTGACTAGGGGATGTTATAGGGGGTGGCCCAGGGGCTATGTGACTAGGGGATGTTATAGGGGGTGGCCCAGGGGCTATGTGACTAGGGGATGTTATAGGGGGTGGCCCAGGGGCTATGTGACTAGGGGATGTTATAGTGGGTGGCCCAGGGGCTATGTGACTAGTTGATTTTATAGTGGGTGGCCCAGGGGCTATGTGACTAGGGGATGTTATAGGGGGTGGCCCAGGGGCTATGTGACTAGGGGATGTTATAGGGGGTGGCCCAGGGGCTATGTGACTAGGGGATGTTATAGGGGGTGGCCCAGGGGCTATGTGACTAGGGGATGTTATAGGGGGTGGCCCAGGGGCTATGTGACTAGGGGATGTTATAGAGGGTGGCCCAGGGGCTATGTGACTAGGGGATGTTATAGGGGGTGGCCCAGGGGCTATGTGACTAGGGGATGTTATAGAGGGTGGCCCAGGGGCTATGTGACTAGGGGATGTTATAGAGGGTGGCCCAGGGGCCAATGGGATGTTATAGGGGGTGGCCCAGGGGCTAATGGGATGTTATAGTGGGTGGCCCAGGGGCTATGTGACTAGGGGATGTTATAGGGGGTGGCCCAGGGGCTATGTGACTAGGGGATGTTATAGGGGGTGGCCCAGGGGCTATGTGACTAGGGGATGTTATAGTGGGTGGCCCAGGGGCTATGTGACTAGGGGATGTTATAGGGGGTGGCCCAGGGGCTATGTGACTAGGGGATGTTATAGGGGGTGGCCCAGGGGCTATGTGACTAGGGGATGTTATAGAGGGTGGCCCAGGGGCTATGTGACTAGGGGATGTTATAGGGGGTGGCCCAGGGGCTATGTGACTAGGGGATGTTATAGAGGGTGGCCCAGGGGCTATGTGACTAGGGGATGTTATAGAGGGTGGCCCAGGGGCCAATGGGATGTTATAGGGGGTGGCCCAGGGGCCAATGGGATGTTATAGTGGGTGGCCCAGGGGCTATGTGACTAGGGGATGTTATAGAGGGTGGTCCAGGGGCTATGTGACTAGGGGATGTTATAGTGGGTGGCCCAGGGGCTATGTGACTAGGGGATGTTATAGTGGGTGGCCCAGGGGCTATATGACTAGGGGATGTTATAGGGGGTGGCCCAGGGGCTATGTGACTAGGGGATGTTATAGGGGGTGGCCCAGGGGCTATGTGACTAGGGGATGTTATAGGGGGTGGCCCAGGGGCAATGTGACTAGGGGATGTTATAGGGGGTGGCCCAGGGGCTATGTGACTAGGGGATGTTATAGGGGGTGGCCCAGGGGCAATGTGACTAGGGGATGTTATAGGGGGTGGCCCAGGGGCTATGTGACTAGGGGATGTTATAGGGGGTGGCCCAGGGGCTATGTGACTAGGGGATGTTATAGGGGGTGGCCCAGGGGCAATGTGACTAGGGGATGTTATAGGGGGTGGCCCAGGGGCTATGTGACTAGGGGATGTTATAGTGGGTGGCCCAGGGGCTATGTGACTAGGGGATGTTATAGGGGGTGGCCCAGGGGCTATGTGACTAGGGGATGTTATAGGGGGTGGCCCAGGGGCTATGTGACTAGGGGATGTTATAGGGGGTGGCCCAGGGGCCAATGGGATGTTATAGGGGGTGGTTTCATCAAGTTTCATCAAGTTTACAATTTATAGACTGTAATAATTCCATACAACTAAATGTAGTTTAAATGCTGAACCTTACTGTCCCTACCAACCTAGGGTGTCGCACTCGCAAATGCTTCACAATGTATTTCTTTGTAGGATATAGCCTTGAAATATTTAATATTTAATATTTTTAATATTTAATATTTAATATATTTAATATGACATGTAGCCTATTCAGAGTGTTAAAATGACATGTAGCCTATTCAGAGTGTTAAAATGACATGTAGCCTATTCAGAGTGTTAAAATGACATGTAGCCTATTCAGAGTGTTAATATGACATGTAGTCTATTCAGAGTGTTTAATATGACATGTAGTCTATTCAGAGTGTTTAATATGACATGTAGCCTATTCAGAGTGTTTAAAATGACATGTAGTCTATTCAGAGTGTTTAACATGACATGTAGCCTATTCAGAGTGTTTAACATGACATGTAGTCTATTCAGAGTGTTTAATATGACATGTAGCCTATTCAGAGTGTTTAAAATGACATGTAGCCTATTCAGAGTGTTAATATGATATGTAGACATATTCAGATGTTAATATGACATAATATGTGTGTGTAGGACTCCTTTTGAACAGAGTGCACGTGTGTGTGTGTGTGTGTGTGTGTGTGTAGGACTCCTTTTGAACAGAGTGCACGTGTGTGTGTGTGTGTGTGTGTGTGTAGGACTCCTTTTGAACAGAGTGCACGTGTGTGAGTGTGTGTGTGTGTGTGTGTGTGTGTGTGTAGGACTCCTTTTGAACAGAGTGCACGTGTGTGTGTGTGTGTGTGTGTGTGTGTGTGTGTGTGTGTGTGTGTGTGTGTGTAGGACTCCTTTTGAACAGAGTGCACGTGTGTGAGTGTGTGTGTGTGTGTGTGTGTGTGTGTGTGTGCGTGTGTGTGTGTGTGTGTGTGTGTGTGTGTGTGTGTGTGTGTGTGTGTGTGTGTGTGTGTGGGACTCCAGAGGTCAACAACAAAGCTTAGTGTGGAGGAAGAGAGACTGTTGTGCCGCAGGCGCACATTTAATGAGCAGGAAAATGGAATGAAAGGGTGATACCATCAGCTAGATGTTACTGTATAATAGCACATGATACCATCAGCTAGTTGTTACTGTATAATACCACATGATACCATCAGCTAGTTGTTACTGTATAATACCACATGATACCATCAGCTAGTTGTTACTGTATAATACCACATGATACCATCAGCTAGTTGTTACTATATAATACCACATGATACCATCAGCTAGTTGTTACTGTATAATACCACATGAGACCATCAGCTAGTTGTTACTGTATAATATAACATGATACTGGTAGCTAGTTGTTACTGTATAATACCACATGATACCATCAGCTATTTGTTACTGTTATAATACCACATGATACCATCAGCTAGTTGTTACTGTATAATACCACATGATACCATCAGCTAGTTGTTACTGTATAACACCACATGATACCATCGGCTAGTTGTTACTGTATAATACCACATGATACCATCAGCCAGTTGTTACTGTATAATACCACATTATACCATCAGCTAGTTGTTACTCTATAATACCACATGATACTGGTAGCTAGTTGTTACTGTATAATACCACATGATACTGGTAGCTAGTTGTTACTGTATAATACCACATGATACTGGTAGCTAGTTGTTACTGTATAATACCACATGATACTGGTAGCTAGTTGTTACTGTATAATACCACATGATACCATCAGCTAGTTGTTACTGTATAATACCACATGATACCATCAGCTAGTTGTTACTCTATAATACCACATGATACTGGTAGCTAGTTGTTACTGTATTATACCATATTATACTGGTAGCTAGTTGTTACTGTATAATACCACATGATACCATCAGCTAGTTGTTACTGTATAATACCACATGATACCATCAGCTAGTTGTTACTGTATAATACCACATGATACCGTCAGCTAGTTGTTACTGTATAATACCACATGATACTGGTAGCTAGTTGTTACTGTATAATACCACATGATACCATCAGCTAGTTGTTACTGTATAATACCACATGATACCATCAGCTAGTTGTTACTGTATAATACCACATGATACCATCAGCTATTTGTTACTGTTATAATACCATATGATACCATCAGCTAGTTGTTACTGTATAATACCACATGATACCATCAGCTAGTAGTTACTGTATAATATCACATGATGACATCAGCTAGTTGTTACTGTATAATACCACATGATACCATCAGCTAGTTGTTACTGTATAATACCACATGATACCATCAGCTAGTTGTTACTGTATAATACCACATGATACCATCAGCTATTTGTTACTGTATAATACCACATGATACCATCAGCTAGTTGTTACTGTATAATACCACATGATACCATCAGCTAGTAGTTACTGTATAATACCACATGATACCATCAGCTAGTTGTTACTGTATAATACCACATGATACCATCAGCTAGTTGTTACTGTATAATACCACATGATACCATCAGCTAGTTGTTACTTTATAATACCACATGATACCATCAGCTAGTTGTTACTGTATAATACCACATGATACCATCAGCTAGTTGTTACTGTATAATACCACATGATACCATCAGCCAGTTGTTACTGTATAATATAACATGATACTGGTAGCTAGTTGTTACTGTATAATACCACATGATACCATCAGCTATTTGTTACTGTTATAATACCACATGATACCATCAGCTAGTTGTTACTGTATAATACCACATGATACCATCAGCTAGTAGTTACTGTATAATACCACATGATACCATCAGCTAGTTGTTACTGTATAATACCACATGATACCATCGGCTAGTTGTTACTGTATAACACCACATGATACCATCAGCTAGTTGTTACTGTATAATACCACATGATACCATCAGCCAGTTGTTACTGTATAATACCACATTATACCATCAGCTAGTTGTTACTGTATAATACTACATGATACTGGTAGCTAGTTGTTACTGTAAAATAACCACATGAAACCATCAGCTAGTTGTTACTGTATAATACTCAATGATTCCATCAGCTAGTTGTTACTCTATAATACCACATGATACTGGTAGCTAGTTGTTACTGTATTATACCATATTATACTGGTAGCTAGTTGTTACTGTATAATACCACATGATACCATCAGCTAGTTGTTACTGTATAATACCACATGATACCATCAGCTAGTTGTTACTGTATAATACCACATGATACCATCAGCTAGTTGTTACTGTATAATACCACATGATACTGGTAGCTAGTTGTTACTGTATAATACCACATGATACTGGTAGCTAGTTGTTACTGTATAATACCACATGATACCATCAGCTAGTTGTTACTGTATAATACCACATGATACCATCAGCTAGTTGTTACTCTATAATACCACATGATACTGGTAGCTAGTTGTTACTGTATTATACCATATTATACTGGTAGCTAGTTGTTACTGTATAATACCACATGATACCATCAGCTAGTTGTTACTGTATAATATCACATGATACCATCAGCTAGTTGTTACTGTATAATACCACATGATACCATCAGCTAGTTGTTACTGTATAATACCATATAATACCATCAGCTAGTTGTTACTGTATAATACCACATGATACCATCAGCTATTTGTTACTGTTATAATACCATATGATACCATCAGCTAGTTGTTACTGTATAATACCACATGATACCATCAGCTAGTAGTTACTGTATAATATCACATGATAACATCAGCTAGTTGTTACTGTATAATACCACATGATACCATCAGCTAGTTGTTACTGTATAATACCACATGATACCATCAGCTAGTTGTTACTGTATAATACCACATGATACCATCAGCTAGTTGTTACTGTATAATACCACATGATACCATCAGCCAGTTGTTACTGTATAATACAACATGATACTGGTAGCTAGTTGTTACTGTATAATACCACATGATACCATCAGCTATTTGTTACTGTTATAATACCACATGATACCATCAGCTAGTTGTTACTGTATAATACCACATGATACCATCAGCTAGTTGTTACTGTATAATACCACATGATACCATCAGCTAGTTGTTACTGTATAATACCACATGATACCATCAGCTAGTTGTTACTTTATAATACCACATGATACCATCAGCTAGTTGTTACTGTATAATACCACATGATACCATCAGCTAGTTGTTACTGTATAATACCACATGATACCATCAGCCAGTTGTTACTGTATAATATAACATGATACTGGTAGCTAGTTGTTACTGTATAATACCACATGATACCATCAGCTATTTGTTACTGTTATAATACCACATGATACCATCAGCTAGTTGTTACTGTATAATACCACATGATACCATCAGCTAGTAGTTACTGTATAATACCACATGATACCATCAGCTAGTTGTTACTGTATAATACCACATGATACCATCAGCTAGTTGTTACTGTATAACACCACATGATACCATCAGCTAGTTGTTACTGTATAATACCACATGATACCATCAGCCAGTTGTTACTGTATAATACCACATTATACCATCAGCTAGTTGTTACTGTATAATACCACATGATACTGGTAGCTAGTTGTTACTGTATAATAACCACATGAAACCATCAGCTAGTTGTTACTGTATAATACTCAATGATTCCATCAGCTAGTTGTTACTGTATAATACAACATAATACTGGTAGCTAGTTGTTACTGTATAATACCACATGATACTGGTAGCTAGTTGTTACTGTATAATACCACATGAAACTGGTAGCTAGTTGTTACTGTATAATACCACATGATACCATCAGCTAGTTGTTACTGTATAATACCACATGATACCATCAGCTAGTTGTTACTGAATAATACCACATGATACTGGTAGCTAGTTGTTACTGTATAATACCACATGATACAATCAGCTAGTTGTTACTGTATAATACCACATGATACCATCAGCTAGTTGTTACTGTATAACACCACATGATACCATCAGCTATTTGTTACTGGTATAATACCATATGATACCATCAGCTAGTTGTTACTGTATAATACCACATGATACTGGTAGCTAGTTGTTACTGTATAATACCACATGATACTGGTAGCTAGTTGTTACTGTATAATACCACATGATACTGGTAGCTAGTTGTTACTGTATAATACCACATGATACTGGTAGGTAGTTGTTACTGTATAATACCACATGATACCATCAGCTAGTTGTTACTGTATAATACAACATGATACCATCAGCTAGTTGTTACTGTATAATACCACATGATACTGGTAGCTAGTTGTTACTGTATAATACCACATGATACCATCAGCTAGTTGTTACTGTATAATACCACATGATACCATCAGCTAGTTGTTACTGTATAATACCACATGATACCATCAGCTATTTGTTACTGTTATAATACCATATGATACCATCAGCTAGTTGTTACTGTATAATACCACATGATACCATCAGCTAGTAGTTACTTTATAATACCACATGATACCATCAGCTAGTTGTTACTGTATAATACCACATGATACTGGTAGCTAGTTGTTACTGTATAATACCACATGATACTGGTAGGTAGTTGTTACTGTATAATACCACATGATACCATCAGCTAGTTGTTACTGTATAATACAACATGATACCATCAGCTAGTTGTTACTGTATAATACCACATGATACTGGTAGCTAGTTGTTACTGTATAATACCACATGATACCATCAGCTAGTTGTTACTGTATAATACCACATGATACCATCAGCTAGTTGTTACTGTATAATACCACATGATACCATCAGCTATTTGTTACTGTTATAATACCATATGATACCATCAGCTAGTTGTTACTGTATAATACCACATGATACCATCAGCTAGTAGTTACTTTATAATACCACATGATACCATCAGCTAGTTGTTACTGTATAATACCACATGATACCATCAGCTAGTAGTTACTTTATAATACCACATTATACCATCAGCTAGTTGTTACTGTATAATACCACATGATACTGGTAGCTAGTTGTTACTGTATAATAACCACATGAAACCATCAGCTAGTTGTTACTGTATAATACTCAATGATTCCATCAGCTAGTTGTTACTGTATAATACAACATAATACTGGTAGCTAGTTGTTACTGTATAATACCACATGATACTGGTAGCTAGTTGTTACTGTATAATACCACATGAAACTGGTAGCTAGTTGTTACTGTATAATACCACATGATACCATCAGCTAGTTGTTACTGTATAATACCACATGATACCATCAGCTAGTTGTTACTGAATAATACCACATGATACTGGTAGCTAGTTGTTACTGTATAATACCACATGATACAATCAGCTAGTTGTTACTGTATAATACCACATGATACCATCAGCTAGTTGTTACTGTATAACACCACATGATACCATCAGCTATTTGTTACTGGTATAATACCATATGATACCATCAGCTAGTTGTTACTGTATAATACCACATGATACTGGTAGCTAGTTGTTACTGTATAATACCACATGATACTGGTAGCTAGTTGTTACTGTATAATACCACATGATACTGGTAGCTAGTTGTTACTGTATAATACCACATGATACTGGTAGGTAGTTGTTACTGTATAATACCACATGATACCATCAGCTAGTTGTTACTGTATAATACAACATGATACCATCAGCTAGTTGTTACTGTATAATACCACATGATACTGGTAGCTAGTTGTTACTGTATAATACCACATGATACCATCAGCTAGTTGTTACTGTATAATACCACATGATACCATCAGCTAGTTGTTACTGTATAATACCACATGATACCATCAGCTATTTGTTACTGTTATAATACCATATGATACCATCAGCTAGTTGTTACTGTATAATACCACATGATACCATCAGCTAGTAGTTACTTTATAATACCACATGATACCATCAGCTAGTTGTTACTGTATAATACCACATGATACCATCAGCTAGTTGTTACTGTATAATACCACATGATACCATCAGCTAGTTGTTACTGTATAATACCACATAATACCATCAGCTAGTTGTTACTGTATAATACCACATGATACCATCAGCCAGTTGTTACTGTATAATACAACATGATACTGGTAGCTAGTTGTTACTGTATAATACCACATGATACATCAGCTATTTGTTACTGTTATAATACCACATGATACCATCAGCTAGTTGTTACTGTATAATACCACATGATACCATCAGCTAGTAGTTACTGTATAATACCACATGATACCATCAGCTAGTTGTTACTGTATAATACCACATGATACCATCAGCTAGTTGTTACTGTATAATACCACATTATACCATCAGCTAGTTGTTACTGTATAATACAACATAATACTGGTAGCTAGTTGTTTCTGTATAATACCACATGATACTGGTAGCTAGTTGTTACTGTATAATACCACATGATACCATCAGCTAGTTGTTACTGTATAATACCACATGATACTGGTAGCTAGTTGTTACTGTATAATACCACATGATACTGGTAGCTAGTTGTTAATGTATAGTACCACATGATACCATCAGCTAGTTGTTACTGTATAATACCACATGATACCATCAGCCAGTTGTTACTGTATAATACAACATGATACTGGTAGCTAGTTGTTACTGTATAATACCACATGATACCATCAGCTATTTGTTACTGTTATAATACCACATGATACCATCAGCTAGTTGTTACTGTATAATACCACATGATACCATCAGCTAGTAGTTACTGTATAATACCACATGATACCATCAGCTAGTTGTTACTGTATAATACCACATGATACCATCAGCTAGTTGTTACTGTATAATACCACATGATACCATCAGCTAGTTGTTACTGTATAATACCACATGATACCATCAGCCAGTTGTTACTGTATAATACCACATTATACCATCAGCTAGTTGTTACTGTGTAATACCACATGATACTGGTAGCTAGCTGTTACTGTATAATAACCACATGATACCATCAGCTAGTTGTTACTGTATAATACTCAATGATTCCATCAGCTAGTTGTTACTGTATAATACAACATAATACTGGTAGCTAGTTGTTACTGTATAATACCACATGATACTGGTAGCTAGTTGTTACTGTATAATACCACATGATACCATCAGCTAGTTGTTACTGTATAATACCACATGATACTGGTAGCTAGTTGTTACTGTATAATACCACATGATACTGGTAGCTAGTTGTTACTGTATAATACCACATGATACTGGTAGCTAGTTGTTACTGTATAATACCACATGATACCATCAGCTAGTTGTTACTGTATAATACCATATGATAACATCAGCTAGTTGTTACTGTATAATACCACATGATCATGGTAGCTAGTTGTTACTGTATAATACCACATGATACCATCAGCTATTTGTTACTGTATAATACCACATGATACCATCAGCTAGTTGTTACTGTATAATACCACATGATACCATCAGCTAGATGTTACTGTTATAATACCACATGATACCATCAGCTAGTTGTTACTGTATAATACCACATGATACCATCAGCTAGTTGTTACTGTATAATACCACATGATACCATCAGCTAGATGTTACTGTATAATACCACATGATACCATCAGCTAGTTGTTACTGTATAATACCACATGATACCATCAGCTATTTGTTACTGTATAATACCACATGATACCATCAGCTAGTTGTTACTGTATAATACCACATGATACCATCAGCTAGATGTTACTGTATAATACCACATGATACCATCAGCAAGTTGTTACTGTATAATACCACATGATACCATCAGCTAGTTGTTACTGCATAATACCACATGACACCATCAGCTAGTTGTTACTGTATAATACCACATGATACCTTCAGCTAGTTGTTACTGTATAATACCATATGATACTGGTAGCTAATTCAAATCAAATCAAATTTATTCATATAGCCCTTCGTACATCAGCTGATATCTCAAAGTGCTGTACAGAAACCCAGCCTAAAACAGCAAGCAATGCAGGTGTAGAAGCACGGTGGCTAGGAAAAACTCCCTAGAAAGGCCAAAATCTAGGAAGAAACCTAGAGAGGAACCAGGCTATGTGGGGTGGCCAGTCCTCTTCTGGCTGTGCCGGGTGGAGATTATAACAGAACATGGCCAAGATGTTCAAATGTTCATAAATGACCAGCATGGTCGAATAATAATAAGGCAGAACAGTTGAAACTGGAGCAGCATCACGGTCAGGTGGACTGGGGACAGCAAGGAGTCATCATGTCAGGTAGTCCTGGGGTATGGTCCTAGGGCTCAGGTCCTCCGAGAGAGGAGGTAGTTACCTCTACCAATAAATGAATAAGCTACTTCAGTTAACTTCGATATAGGGAGCGCTCGTTTAATTTTTGGATGAAAAACGTTCCCGTTTAAAACAAGATATTTCGTCACGAAAAGATGCTCGACTATGCATATAATTGACAGCTTTGGAAAGAAAACACTCTGACCTTTCCAAAACTGCAAAGATATTGTCTGTGAGTGCCACAAAACTGATGTTACAGGTGAAACCCAGATAGAAATCCAATCAGGAAGTGACGCATTTTTGAAACTGCCTCATTCCAATGACTCCTTATATGGCTGTGAAGGAGCTAGGAGACAGCTTACATTTTCCACGTTTTCCCCAAGGTGTTTTTTTATTTTTTTATTTCACCTTTATTTAACCAGGTAGGCTAGTTGAGAACAAGTTCTCATTTGCAACTGCGACCTGGCCAAGATAAAGCATAGCAGTGTGAGCATACAACAAAGAGTTACACATGGAGTAAACAATTAACAAGTCAATAACACAGTAGAAAACGAAGGGGGGGTCTATATACAATGTGTGCAAAAGGCATGAGGAGGTAGGCAAATAATTACAATTTTGCAGATTAACACTGGAGTGATAAAAGATCAGATGGTCATGTACAGGTAGAGATATTGGTGTGCAGAAGAGCAGAAAAGTAAATAAATAAAAACAGTATGGGGATGAGGTAGGTGAAAAGGGTGGGCTATTTACCAATAGACTATGTACAGCTGCAGCGATCGGTTAGCTGCTCAGATAGCTGATGTTTGAAGTTGGTGAGGGAGATAAAAGTCTCCAACTTCAGCGATTTTTGCAATTCGTTCCAGTCACAGGCAGCAGAGTACTGGAACAAAAGGCGGCCAAATGAGGTGTTGGCTTTAGGGATGATCAGTGAGATACACCTGCTGGAGCGCGTGCTACGGATGGGTGTTGCCATCGTGACCAGTGAGCTGAGATAAGGCGGAGCTTTACCTAGCATAGACTTGTAGATGACCTGGAGCCAGTGGGTCTGGCGACGAATATGTAGCGAGGGCCAGCCGACTAGAGCATACAAGTCGCAGTGGTGGGTAGTATAAGGTGCTTTAGTGACAAAACGGATGGCACTGTGATAGACTGCATCCAGTTTGCTGAGTAGAGTGTTGGAAGCCATTTTGTAGATGACATCGCCGAAGTCGAGGATCGGTAGGATAGTCAGTTTTACTAGGGTAAGCTTGGCGGCTTGAGTGAAGGAGGCTTTGTTGCGGAATAGAAAGCCGACTCTTGATTTGATTTTCGATTGGAGATGTTTGATATGAGTCTGGAAGGAGAGTTTGCAGTCTAGCCAGACACCTAGGTACTTATAGACGTCCACATATTCTAGGTCGGAACCATCCAGGGTGGTGATGCTAGTCGGGCATGCAGGTGCAGGCAGCGACCGGTTGAAAAGCATGCATTTGGTTTTACTAGCGTTTAAGAGCAGTTGGAGGCCACGGAAGGAGTGTTGTATGGCATTGAAGCTTGTTTGGAGGTTAGATAGCACAGTGTCCAAAGACGGGCCGAAAGTATATAGAATGGTGTCGTCTGCGTAGAGGTGGATCAGGGAATCGCCCGCAGCAAGAGCAACATCATTGATATACACAGAGAAAAGAGTCGGCCCGAGAATTGAACCCTGTGGCACCCCCATAGAGACTGCCAGAGGACCGGACAGCATGCCCTCCGATTTGACACACTGAACTCTGTCTGCAAAGTAATTGGTGAACCAGGCAAGGCAGTCATCCGAAAAACCGAGGCTACTGAGTCTGCCGATAAGAATATGGTGATTGACAGAGTCGAAAGCCTTGGCAAGGTCGATGAAGACGGCTGCACAGTACTGTCTTTTATCGATGGCGGTTATGATGTCGTTTAGTACCTTGAGTGTGGCTGAGGTGCACCCATGACCGGCTCGGAAACCAGATTGCACAGCGGAGAAGGTACGGTGGGATTCGAGATGGTCAGTGACCTGTTTGTTGACTTGGCTTTCGAAGACCTTAGATAGGCAGGGCAGGATGGATATAGGTCTGTAACAGTTTGGGTCCAGGGTGTCTCCCCCTTTGAAGAGGGGGATGACTGCGGCAGCTTTCCAATCCTTGGGGATCTCAGACGAGATGAAAGAGAGGTTGAACAGGCTGGTAATAGGGGTTGCGACAATGGTGGCAGATAGTTTCAGAAATAGAGGGTCCAGATTGTCAAGCCCAGCTGATTTGTACGGGTCCAGGTTTTGCAGCTCTTTCAGAACATCTGCTATCTGGATTTGGGTAAAGGAGAACCTGGAGAGGCTTGGGCGAGGAGCTGCGGGGGGGGCGGAGCTGTTGGCCGAGGTTGAAGTAGCCAGGCGGAAGGCATGGCCAGCCGTTGAGAAATGCTTATTGAAGTTTTCGATAATCATGGATTTATCAGTGGTGACCGTGTTACCTAGCCTCAGTGCAGTGGGCAGCTGGGAGGAGGTGCTCTTGTTCTCCATGGACTTCACAGTGTCCCAGAACTTTTTGGAGTTGGAGCTACAGGATGCAAACTTCTGCCTGAAGAAGCTGGCCTTAGCTTTCCTGACTGACTGCGTGTATTGGTTCCGGACTTCCCTGAACAGTTGCATATCACGGGGACTATTCGATGCTATTGCAGTCCGCCACAGGATGTTTTTGTGCTGGTCGAGGGCAGTCAGGTCTGGGGTGAACCAAGGGCTGTATCTGTTCTTAGTTCTGCATTTTTTGAACGGAGCATGCTTATCTAAAATGGTGAGGAAGTTACTTTTAAAGAATGACCAGGCATCCTCAACTGACGGGATGAGGTCAATGTCCTTCCAGGATACCCGGGCCAGGTCGATTAGAAAGGCCTGCTCACAGAAGTGTTTTAGGGAGCGTTTGACAGTGATGAGGGGTGGTCGTTTGACTGCGGCTCCGTAGCGGTTACAGGCAATGAGGCAGTGATCGCTGAGATCCTGGTTGAAGACAGCGGAGGTGTATTTGGAGGGCCAGTTGGTCAGGATGACGTCTATGAGGGTGCCCTTGTTTACAGAGTTAGGGTTGTACCTGGTGGGTTCCTTGATGATTTGTGTGAGATTGAGGGCATCTAGCTTAGATTGTAGGACTGGCGGGGTGTTAAGCATATCCCAGTTTAGGTCACCTAACAGAACAAACTCTGAAGCTAGATGGGGGGCGATCAATTCACAAATGGTGTCCAGGGCACAGCTGGGAGCTGAGGGGGGTCGGTAGCAGGCGGCAACCGTGAGAGACTTATTTCTGGAGAGAGTAATTTTCAAAATTAGTAGTTTGAACTGTTTGGGTATGGACCTGGAAAGTATGACATTACTTTGCAGGCCATCTCTGCAGTAAACTGCAACTCCTCCCCCTTTGGCAGTTCTATCTTGACGGAAGATGTTATAGTTGGGTATGGAAATCTCTGAATTTTTGGTGGCCTTCCTGAGCCAGGATTCAGACACAGCAAGGACATCAGGGTTAGCAGAGTGTGCTAAAGCAGTGAGTAAGACAAACTTAGGGAGGAGGCTTCTGATGTTGACATGCATGAAACCAAGGCTTTTTTCGAACACAGAAGTCAACAAATGAGGGTGCCTGGGGACATGCAGGGCCTGGGTTTACCTCCACATCACCCGCGGAACAGAGAAGGAGTAGTATGAGGGTGCGGCTAAAGGCTATCAAAACTGGTCGCCTAGAGCGTTGGGGACAGAGAATAAGAGGAGCAGGTTTCTGGGCATGGTAGAATATATTCAGGGCATAATGCGCAGACAGGGGTATGGTGGGGTGCGGGTACAGCGGAGGTAAGCCCAGGCACTGGGTGATGATGAGAGAGGTTGTATCTCTGGACATGCTGGTAGTAATGGGTGAGGTCACCGCATGTGTGGGAGGTGGGACAAAGGAGTTATCAGGGGTATGAAGAGTGGAACTAGGGGCTCCATTGTGAACTAAAACAATGATAACTAACCTGAACAACAGTATACAAGGCATATTGACATTTGAGAGAGACATACAGCGAGGCATACAGTAATCACAGGTGTTGAATTGGGAAAGCTAGCTAAAACAGTAGGTGAGACAACAGCTAATCAGCTAGCACAACAACAGCAGGTAAAATGGCGTAGACTAGGCAACGGGGCCAACAGATAAAACAAACAAGCAGAATGGAGTACCGTGATTTATGGAAAGTCCAGCGTGCATCAGCTATGTAGCCAAGAGATCAGTGTCCAGGGGGCAGCGGTGGATGGGGAAGGGAAGCTGGACTGGCGAGTGTTATCCAGGTTAAAAAAAACGAACAATGACTAAATAGCTTGTAGCTAGTTAGCTGGTTAGCTTCTGGAGGTTCTTGAGTGTGTTCTAAAAATAAATAAAAAATAATAGCGATTCCGTATCACATTG
>NC_034180.2:55575460-55582960 GCF_002021735.2 Oncorhynchus kisutch
CAAAAGCAGTGCACTATATAAAGGATGAGGTGCCGTTTTGGACACGCCCTACAGAAACACAGTTCCTTTCGGCAGAATCAAGGAGCTGGTGTGTTCTATTGGAAACGTCAAGGAAAAACCTTATCTACTCTGCTTCTCCTAATGGTGCCAGGCTTATGACACAGAGATGTTGTTCCAAATCACATCCTATTCCATACATGGATCACTACTTTAAACCAGGGCCAATTGGGTTCTCGGAGGGAATAGGGTGTCATTTAGGATGCAGCGTAGACAGCTCATAATGAGACCTCTTCTTCTCACAGTCACAGGTACCGCTCATAATGAGACCTCCTCTTCTCACAGTCACAGGTAGACCGCTCATAATGAGACCTCTTCTTCTCACAGTCACAGGTAGACCGCTCATAATGAGACCTCTTCTTCTCACAGTCACAGGTAGACCGCTCATAATGAGACCTCTTCTTCTCACAGTCACAGGTAGACCGCTCATAATGAGACCTCTTCTTCTCACAGTCACAGGTAGACCGCTCATAATGAGACCTCTTCTTCTCACAGTCACAGGTTCTGACACCTTCCCAATAACAATCATTCATGTTTTATCAGTCACAGGTTCTGACACCTTCCCAATAACAATCATTCATGTTTTATCAGTCACAGGTTCTGACACCTTCCCAATAACCATCATTCATATTCTAATAACAGTCACAGGTTCTGACACCTTCCCAATAACTATCATTCATATTTTAATAACAGTCACAGGTTCTGACACCTTCCCAATAACTATCATTCATATTCTAATAACAGTCACAGGTTCTGACACCTTCCCAATAACCATCATTCATATTTTAATAACAGTCACAGGTTCTGACACCTTCCCAATAACAATCATTCATGTTTTATCAGTCACAGGTTCTGACACCTTCCCAATAACAATCATTCATGTTTTATCAGTCACAGGTTCTGACACCTTCCCAATAACAATCATTCATGTTTTATCAGTCACAGGTTCTGACACCTTCCCAATAACCATCATTCATATTTTAATAACAGTCACAGGTTCTGACACCTTCCCAATAACAATCATTCATGTTTTATCAGTCACAGGTTCTGACACCTTCCCAATAACAATCATTCATGTTTTATCAGTCACAGGTTCTGACACCTTCCCAATAACAATCATTCATGTTTTATCAGTCACAGGTTCTGACACCTTCCCAATAACCATCATTCATGTTTTATCAGTCACAGGTTCTGACACCTTCCCAATAACCATCATTCATGTTTTGTCAGTCACAGGTTCTGACACCTTCCCAATAACCATCATTCATGTTTTGTCAGTCACAGGTTCTGACACCTTCCCAATAACCATCATTCATGTTTTGTCAGTCACAGGTTCTGCTTTAACACATGCATGCCCTCAGACATACAACATGTCCATGCTTTTCAATTGTTTTTATATATATACCACAAGGTCTCTAATTTGCTCAGTAAGTGTGTGCTGAGCATGATGTGGAATGCAAACCATGCAATCAATAGTTATTAAAGATATTATAAATATGACTCTTTCCTACGTATGAATTTCTCAAAAAGTTCACCAGGTCTGTAAGTGTTGTTAACAGTTTAGCTCCCAGCAGAAATGGCACCACAGGTCACATAGTGGTGTGGTCAAATAAGAACCAGGGCCTGTAGTTGTTCTAATCAGGTCACATAGTGGTGTGGTCAAATAAGAACCAGGGCCTGTAGTTGTTCTAATCAGGTCCCATAGTGGTGTGGTCAAATAAGAACCATTGCCTGTAGTTTTTCCTGATCTGGTAACCAGGTAAAACTCTGGACCTTATACAATATGACGTGACTCATCTGTTTGTAAAAAAAAAGGGTTAAAATGGGATATGATGAGAACCAGAGTTTTTCTAATCAGGTCACATAGTGGTGTGGTCAAATAAGAACCAGGGCCTGTAGTTGTTCTAATCAGGTCACATAGTGGTGTGGTCAAATAAGAACCAGAGCCTGTAGTTGTTCTAATCAGGTCACATAGTGGTGTGGTCAAATAAGAACCAGGGCCTGTAGTTGTTCTAATCAGGTCACATAGTGGTGTGGTCAAATAAGAACCAGGGCCTGTAGTTGTTCTAATCAGGTCACATAGTGGTGTGGTCAAATAAGAACCAGGGCCTGTAGTTGTTCTAATCAGGTCACATAGTGGTGTGGTCAAATAAGAACCAGGGCCTGTAGTTGTTCTAATCAGGTCACATAGTGGTGTGGTCAAATAAGAACCAGGGCCTGTAGTTGTTCTAATCAGGTCACATAGTGGTGTGGTCAAATAAGAACCAGGGCCTGTAGTTGTTCTAATCAGGTCCCATAGTGGTGTGGTCAAATAAGAACCAGGGCCTGTAGTTGTTCTAATCAGGTCACATAGTGGTGTGGTCAAATAAGAACCAGGGCCTGTAGTTGTTCTAATCAGGTCACATAGTGGTGTGGTCAAATAAGAACCAGGGCCTGTAGTTGTTCTAATCAGGTCCCATAGTGGTGTGGTCAAATAAGAACCAGGGCCTGTAGTTGTTCTAATCAGGTCACATAGTGGTGTGGTCAAATAAGAACCAGGGCCTGTAGTTGTTCTAATCAGGTCACATAGTGGTGTGGTCAAATAAGAACCAGGGCCTGTAGTTGTTCTAATCAGGTCACATAGTGGTGTGGTCAAATAAGAACCAGGGCCTGTAGTTGTTCTAATCAGGTCACATAGTGGTGTGGTCAAATAAGAACCAGGGCCTGTAGTTGTTCTAATCAGGTCCCATAGTGGTGTGGTCAAATAAGAACCAGGGCCTGTAGTTGTTCTAATCAGGTCACATAGTGGTGTGGTCAAATAAGAACCAGGGCCTGTAGTTGTTCTAATCAGGTCCCATAGTGGTGTGGTCAAATAAGAACCAGGGCCTGTAGTTGTTCTAATCAGGTCCCATAGTGGTGTGGTCAAATAAGAACCATTGCCTGTAGTTTTTCCTGATCTGGTAACCAGGTAAAACTCTGGACCTTATACAATATGACGTGACTCATCTGTTTGTAAAAAAAAAAGGGTTAAAATGGGATATGATGAGAACCAGAGTTTTTCTAATCAGGTCACATAGTGGTGTGGTCAAATAAGAACCAGGGCCTGTAGTTGTTCTAATCAGGTCACATAGTGGTGTGGTCAAATAAGAACCAGGGCCTGTAGTTGTTCTAATCAGGTCACATAGTGGTGTGGTCAAATAAGAACCAGGGCCTGTAGTTGTTCTAATCAGGTCACATAGTGGTGTGGTCAAATAAGAACCAGGGCCTGTAGTTGTTCTAATCAGGTCACATAGTGGTGTGGTCAAATAAGAACCAGAGCCTGTAGTTGTTCTAATCAGGTCACATAGTGGTGTGGTCAAATAAGAACCAGGGCCTGTAGTTGTTCTAATCAGGTCACATAGTGGTGTGGTCAAATAAGAACCAGGGCCTGTAGTTGTTCTAATCAGGTCACATAGTGGTGTGGTCAAATAAGAACCAGGGCCTGTAGTTGTTCTAATCAGGTCACATAGTGGTGTGGTCAAATAAGAACCAGGGCCTGTAGTTGTTCTAATCAGGTCACATGTTTGTTTTTTAAACTTCTGGGAAACTGCTGTCCTTGTGGAGGGTGAGACGTCTGTCAACATGCAGCAACCCTGTACTTGTTCATATGAATTATATTTTAAAAGGACTACGAGGGTTTCCTACACACAGACAGAGAACGCAACATGATTGGACAATAAAACTCACAGGGCTGAGCTTGCTTTTTAGGTTTTGCATCATGTCGTCCTGCCCTTATGCAGCTGTAGGCCTAATTACAGATGGACTCAGTCTGTCAGCTATTGCGCTTGTTGATTCATTCATTATTGGATTGGAAAAGTCTAGGTAGTCTAGTCCACCCTAGTTTGAATATGAACCAAATTTGTTCCCATTCCCATTTTCTTACAAACAAAATGAGCTATAAGTACACAATGCTATCGCTTCGTTTACCCTGGCCAGAGGGACAGGGAGCATAGTAGACGATGCAGCTGCTGCTGTTAGTAGCCATGCCGTTGATCAAACTGAAAAATAGTCTAGTTTCCACATGTCAGATCATTCATGTTTAGGGGTATAGGCTGCTACAAGAGTTTTTGCTTGTGTCTGTTAGGAGTGATGTGTTTCAGGCTTGTGTCTGTTAGGAGTGATGTGTTTCAGGCTTGTGTCTGTTAGGAGTGATGTGTTTCAGGCTTGTGTCTGTTAGGGGTGATGTGATTCAGGCTTGTGTCTGTTAGGAGTGATGTGTTTCAGGCTTGTGTCTGTTAGGGGTGATGTGTTTCAGGCTTGTGTCTGTTAGGAGTGATGTGTTTCAGGCTTGTGTCTGTTAGGAGTGATGTGTTTCAGGCTTGTGTCTGTTGGGAGTGATGTGTTTCAGGCTTGTGTCTGTTAGGAGTGATGTGATTCAGGCTTGTGTCTGTTAGGAGTGATGTGTTTCAGGCTTGTGTCTGTTAGGGGTGATGTGTTTCAGGCTTGTGTCTGTTAGGAGTGATGTGATTCAGGCTTGTGTCTGTTAGGAGTGATGTGTTTCAGGCTTGTGTCTGTTAGGAGTGATGTGTTTCAGGCTTGTGTCTGTTGGGAGTGATGTGTTTCAGGCTTGTGTCTGTTAGGAGTGATGTGTTTCAGGCTTGTGTCTGTTAGGAGTGATGTGTTTCAGGCTTGTGTCTGTTGGGAGTGATGTGTTTCAGGCTTGTGTCTGTAAGGAGTGATGTGTTTCAGGCTTGTCTGTAAGGAGTGATGTGTTTCAGGCTTGTGTCTGTTGGGAGTGATGTGTTTCAGGCTTGTGTCTGTTAGGAGTGACGTGTTTCAGGCTTGTGTCTGTTGGGAGTGATGTGTTTCAGGCTTGTGTCTGTAAGGAGTGATGTGTTTCAGGCTTGTGTCTGTAAGGAGTGATGTGTTTCAGGCTTGTGTCTGTTGGGAGTGATGTGTTTCAGGCTTGTGTCTGTTAGGAGTGATGTGTTTCAGGCTTATGTCTGTTAGGAGTGATGTGTTTCAGGCTTCTGTCTGTTAGGAGTGATGTGTTTCAGGCTTGTGTCTGTTAGGAGTGATGTGTTTCAGGCTTGTGTCTGTTAGGAGTGATGTGTTTCAGGCTTGTGTCTGTTAGGAGTGATGTGTTTCAGGCTTGTGTCTGTTAGGAGTGATGTGTTTCAGGCTTGTGTCTGTTAGGAGTGATGTGTTTCAGGCTTGTGTCTGTTAGGAGTGATGTGTTTCAGGCTTGTGTCTGTTAGGATTGATGTGTTTCAGGCTTGTGTCTGTTGGGAGTGATGTGTTTCAGGTTTGTGTCTGTTAGGAGTCATGTGTTTCAGGCTTGTGTCTGTTGGGAGTGATGTGTTTCAGGCTTGTGTCTGTTAGGAGTGATGTGTTTCAGGCTTGTGTCTGTTGGGAGTGATGTGTTTCAGGCTTGTGTCTGTCGGGAGTGATGTGTTTCAGGCTTGTGTCTGTCGGGAGTGATGTGTTTCAGGCTTGTGTCTGTCGGGAGTGATGTGTTTCAGGCTTGTGTCTGTTAGGAGTGATGTGTTTCAGGCTTGTGTCTGTTAGGAGTGATGTGTTTCAGGCTTGTGTCTGTCGGGAGTGATGTGTTTCAGGCTTGTGTCTGTTAGGAGTGATGTGTTTCAGGCTTGTGTCTGTCGGGAGTGATGTGTTTCAGGCTTGTGTCTGTTAGGAGTGATGTGTTTCAGGCTTGTGTCTGTTGGGAGTGATGTGTTTCAGGCTTGTGTCTGTTAGGAGTGATGTGTTTCAGGCTTGTGTCTGTCGGGAGTGATGTGTTTCAGGCTTGTGTCTGTTAGGAGTG
Source organism: Oncorhynchus kisutch (assembly GCF_002021735.2). Lineage (NCBI taxonomy): Eukaryota > Metazoa > Chordata > Actinopteri > Salmoniformes > Salmonidae > Oncorhynchus > Oncorhynchus kisutch. The sequence continues at coordinate 55,581,297 of NC_034180.2, forward strand.
ATGTGTTTCAGGCTTGTGTCTGTTGGGAGTGATGTGTTTCAGGCTTGTGTCTGTTAGGAGTGATGTGTTTCAGGCTTGGTAAATAAATAGCAGAGGAAAGTAGAGGAGCTTTGATCTTTGTGCCAGGCCCGCACGACCTGCAATTTCCGTAAATCTGATTGTGAAGACACGCAAAGAGCCGGCAGCAGTGTTGTTACCGTCTTGGCTGTGTTGTTTCTGACCAGACTGTGTTGTTGCTGTCCTGACTGTGTTGTTTCTGACCAGACTGGGATGTTTCTGTCCTGACTGGGATGTTTCTGACCAGACTGTGTTGTTTCTGACCAGACTGTGTTCTTTCTGTCCTGAATGTGTTATTTCTGTCCTGACTGTGTTGTTTCTGTCCTGACTGTGTTGTTGCTGTCCAGACTGTGTTGTTGCTGTCCTAACTGGGATGTTTCTGACCAGACTGTGTTGTTGCTGTCCTGACTGTGTTGTTGCTGTCCAGTGGGTTGTTGCTGTCCTGACTGTGTTGTTGCTGTCCTGACTGTGTTGTTGCATTCCTGACTGTGTTGTTTCTTACCAGACTGTGTTGTTGCTGTCCTGACTGTGTTGTTTCTGTCCTGACTGTGTTGTTGCTGTCCTGACTGTGTTGTTTCTGTCCTGACTGTGTTGTTTCTGTCCTGACTGTGTTGTTTCTGTCATGACTGTGTTGTTGCTGTCCTGACTGTGTTGTTGCTGTCCAGACTGTGTTGTTGCTGTCCTGACTGTGTTGTTTCTGACCAGACTGTGTTGTTTCTGACCTGACTGTGTTGTTGCTGTCCAGACTGTGTTGTTTCTCTCCAGACTGTGTTGTTTCTCTCCAGACTGTGTTGTTTCTCTCCAGACTGTGTTGTTGCTGTCCAGACTGTGTTGTTGCTGTCCAGACTGTGTTGTTTCTCTCCAGACTGTGTTGTTTCTCTCCAGACTGTGTTGTTGCTGTCCTGACTGGGATGTTTCTGACCAGACTGTGTTGTTCCTCTCCATACTGTGTTATTGCTGTCCAGTGGGTTGTTTCTGAACCATATGTTTCTTGGAGCTTGGTGAGAGCGTGTCTATTGAGGGGGATAGAGGGGTAGGTAGGGGGTGGAGTGGGTGAGAGGGGGTATAGAGCGGTAGGTAGGGGGTGGAATTCGGAGTGCCCTATAGAGGGCTCTGGTCTAATGTAGTGCCCTATAGAGAACTCTGGTCTAATGTAGTGCCCAATGGAGAACTCTGGTCTAATGTAGTGCCCTATAGAGAACTAGAGAACTCTGGTCTAATGTAGTGCCATATAGAGAACTAGAGAAATCTGGTCTAATGTAGTGCCCTATAGAGAACTCTGGTCTAATGTAGTGCCCTATAGAGAACTAGAGAACTCTGGTCTAATGTAGTGCCCTATAGAGAACTAGAGAACTCTGGTCTAATGTACTGCCCTATAGAGAACTAGAGTACTCTGGTCTAATGTAGTGCCCTATAGAGAAATCTGGTCTAATGTAGTGCCCTATAGAGAACTCTGGTCTAATGTAGTGCCCTATAGAGAACTAGAGAACACTGGTCTAATGTAGTGCCCTATAGAGAACTAGAGACCTCTGGTCTAATGTAGTGCCCTATAGAGAACTCTGGTCTAATGTAGTGCCCTATAGAGAACTCTGGTCTAATGTAGTGCC